>NC_140942.1:154844599-154854599 GCF_014529385.1 Adiantum capillus-veneris | reverse complement strand
ACCAAGTGACATGCATCCCATCTTCCAAACCATTTCTTGATATCAAGCATCCACCCCGAACTTAGTATTTTGCTCTTGCATGTCTTTTGAACCTTTTGACTTGCTTCATATGCGATTCTAGGAAGTCGATGCAAAGGGCTACGTTGTGTCTTACGCATGTACTCCACAACCCTTTCCATGCCCAAGACCTCAATGCGAAGCGATCCGGACTCAAGAAGTAAGAGCATGTAGGGTGTTTGTGTCTTGACTTGGAGAAAGTTGGTGAGAAAACGCTTTTGAACATTCTCAAACTCTTTCCAAGTAGACTTCCCGATGCTTCCACCCCACACCTCCACTCCATAAAGAAGCACCGGTGTCACCAATGTGTCAAAGAGGTACTTTTTGAGAGCCCAACACTTGATCTCTCCTGCATTGCACATGTTCTCAAATGCATAATAAGCCCTCTTTCCGGCTTCCAAGCGACGCATTGCACAATCCTTCCATTTATGATTGGATGGAACCTCAAGGCCAAGGTACTTGAAGTGATCTACCACTTCAAGTTTCTCATTGTTGTATACAATGCATGGATTTTCATCATTGAGGGTCTTTACAAGCATAACCTTGGTTTTGGATCCATTCACGATCAGCCCGCTATGTAGGCAAAAGCGTTCCAAGACACTCATAAGCTTTTGTGCATCTTCTAAGGTATGTGCCAAGAGCACTACATCATCGGCATAAAGCAAAAGCATGATCACCGCATTTCCAATCTTAACCTCTTCTATGCCTTCTTGCTGCATAAAATCAAGAACCATGTATTCCAATTCATCAATGAGTAGCCCAAAGAGGGTTGGGGAAAGTGGGCATCCTTGTTTGACACCAATAGTGCTTGCAAAAAATTCTGAAATTCCATCTCCCATACGTAATCGACATATCACTTTTTGGTAGATGCGAAAGACTGCATGCATAAATTCTCTCGGCACTTGAAGGCTTTGCATACGTCTCCAAAGATTTCCTCGCGATACCATGTCAAAAGCTTTCTTGAAATCCACAAAGCAACAATACAACTTTTTTCCTTTCAATCGAGACGCTTCCATAAGAACTCGAAGAGTGACAAGGTGATCAATAGTGCTATGATGCTTTCGAAAACCTGCTTGGCCAAGCGCACGTTTGCCATTCTTTTTAGCCCATTCACTTATCTTCATCTCCATGATACATCCAAATAACTTTGCCATCAAAGAACCAACCATTATAGTGCGATAGTTGTTCACATTGTTCACATCTCCTCCTTTGTGCAAAGGTTTGATCCAATTTGCACTCCAATCATGAGGCATTCCATACTGAAGTGCAAGGTTAAACATATCGCATATCCAATATCGTGTTTTCTTGCTTGTCCATTTAATCATTTCAGCCTTGACACCTTGAAGGTCACCTGCCTTGCGAGTAGCAAGTTTCTCAAGCGCGCGGCATACATCTTCAATGGTAAAGAAGGGAGACATAAATGGAAGGGAGCTACAACCCTCCATCTTATCAACATTGGGTTGCTCATAGAGGTTCTTACAATGCATATACATATCCTCAAGAGTCAAGTCACCAAAGCTCTCAACGCGCTTGCCTTTTAGATTTTGCCAAAACTTGCCACATGCATGTGCTTTCTCTTGTGCTAAAAGAAGTTTTTTTTCGACTTCCCACCTTCTCCTCTTTTTTGAACAAGTGCTTTGTATGTGTGTGAACATTCCAAGTAAACTTCCTTGTCTTTGATTGCATCCAATCTTAGCAAGTGTTTTCGGGCTTGACTACATTCCATGTCAAACCATTTCTTCTTGGTGCTACCCTTCTTAGACCTTTTGCAAGACATGTGTTTCGCCGAAAAGCATTCCTTCGCACAAGAGAAAATTACTTCTTTGAAAACTTTCCACTTGCATTCTAATGTTGGGCTCCCTTGATGCTCTATCATGCTTAACATTTGGTCCACCATATCAGCATATATAAGTGCTCGTTTGAAGTCTAGACGTAGGTACAAATGATTCACATCATGATTGGAGGCTACATGCTTGGGCCGTTTACCACACTTGAGGTCAATACATAACATCCTATGATCCGATTCCGGATTCCATTCACCAAGTGTAAAGCTTTGTATGCATTCTAGAGTGGCTTCTGAGAACAACATATAGTCAATCACGCTAGCACCATTGTGCTTTCTACATGTAAAGTCATTGGTGCCTTGCCATAGAGATACACCATTTGCAATGAGCATTCCGGTACTATTGCACATATGTAGAAGTGACTTTCCATAGTGATCCACTTCGTTTGCATCATTAGAACTTCGATTATACATGTATGAGTCATCCACTCTTCTTGATACATGCGGCATGTCGACTTGTTGTGTGTCGTGTTGTAACATATTTGTGCGAGCATTCATGTCTCCAAAAACAATGACTTCACCTTGATCCTTGTAATGAGCAATGTCTTCCTCTAGTTCAACAAAGGGCTGATCTCTATCCATATTCAAGCGAGCATAAAAGTTGGAGTCATAGTGAGGAATGTAGCAGCCGGCCACAAACATGACTTGACCATTTGGTGGGCTGATTTTCAGCCATAAGTAGCGTTTATACTTATCTTCTTTGACAATGGAAACATCTTTCAAACCCTTTTTGGTCATACATGCTACGCCTCCTTGGCCTCTTCGTTGCTTTGCATTTTTGGCCCACATCAAAGAATGTACATCGTATTTGTCAAATCCAAAAATTCGTTGCGCATCATGCTCCCATGTTTCGACAAGAAGTATCACATCAGAGTCATTGGTAAGCTCATCAATGCCAATTCCCGATTCCATGGATACCCGTTACAATTCCAAAAGCTTATTCGCAAGCGTGAGTTGGTCTCATAGATCATGTGTCCCTATTTGTTGGGTGGACTTGCATCCTCCTCAAGTGCCTTTTCTTCTTGAGATGATACCTTAACCTTCTTGCTTCTTTCCTCGTATGCTTTGCGATGTACATTTTGTTGCATAAGAGTGCGATCCTCATATACATTACAACCCGTTCCTTTGAGGTAGATCCAACCATTGTCAAGGATGATCTTTCTCTTTACCTCATCAGCCATGGTACATACAATAGGTCTTTCTCCCGAGCGAGGGACTCCTTGTTTTCCAACTCGATGTGCACCATAAGCCATGATTCCTGACATGCCAAAGTGTGTAGCAAAAAACTCTTCAATAGCAAAAGCAATAGATTGGGGTGTTTCCATGCTTTCCTCCTTGATTCCACGAATGAAGATGTTCTTTGAGCGTTTTTGTCATTCTTGCAATTCTTGAGTGTCCACATTCTCTACATTCTTTGCTTGGACAACGGCTTGCGTGATAGGAGATGTAGAAAACACATTATCCTTACATATATCAGCCCATGATTTGGATGCATTTCTCATCTCACATACATCATGTCGTATTGTATCTATCGTTTCCTCTTTCAATACATGATCACTCTCAACTTTGCTCAAGCGCTCTTTCACTACATTCATGTCCACAAGAGAGCGTTTACATTCTTGAACTTCATTCTCAAGATGCATCAAGCGTGTTGTTTGCATTTCAAGAACCTTCTTGAGGTGCTCATTCTCCACAATGAGAACTCTTAAAGTACCATTCTCCATTGCAAGTGCGTGCAACTCTTCACCTTGCTTGTTGACGGTTTCTTGTAACGAGATCAAGTAAGCCATGATCATTGCTTCCGTTGTTGTAGACGATGTGGTTGGATTAGCATCCAAATTCCTTGGAGATTTTGCATCATTCTCCATGGCGAGTGTGGCTTTTCCACCCTTGCGAGTTTTGTCTGACATTGCCTTCAAGTCGGCAACAAAAACGCAAAGTTTTGACAGTTTTTTCAGTTCTAAGATGCTGTTACAGCAAAGCCTTCCATTACACAGAAAAATTCTGTCTTTACATCAATGCGTAGAGGGCTTCGTGCTCTTCGATTGAGGCTATAGATCACCTAAATCGGAGTTCGGATGAGCAAGTTATGGTCAAAAGAGTGAACTGCTGTCTACTAGGTCAAAAAACGGCTGTGTACTGTCACCTCTGTGTATGTGCAGAGAGAGAGAGAGAGAGAGAGAGAGAGAGAGAGAGAGAGAGAGAGGTGAAATGAAATAACTCGCAGTCGGCTATGCCACGCGTCGATAAGCTATTGCTCCTCGAATGTGCGGGCGGGCCGAGAGAGAGAGAGAGAGAGAGAGAGAGAGAGAGAGAGAGAGAGAGAGAGAGAGAGAGAGAGAGAGAGAGAGAGAGAGGTAGAGGTCTTCGTTTTCTACTGTAGCACCCTGTGTGTCCCGGGAGAGAGAGAGATAGATAGATAGATAGATAGATAGATAGATAGTTCTATTATCGTCCTGGGAGGTCAAATATGACCTATGGGACCAAATGAACATGTCACATGGTGTGAGTGGAGCTCATAAGTGACTCTCGGTGCTCAAAAATGGCTGAAATGAGCGTCGCAATAGAAAGTCCACATCGCGGTTGGGAGAGGAAGGTATGTAGGGAGAGCTCATGGCTGAATATATGGGGAAAAGAGGACCTAATGTGGTCAAAAGCTGAGTACTCAAGTAGTGTGTGGTACTCACTCTCTCGCACTTGACGAGGGCATAAGGTGCAAAGTCGATGACACTCCTCGCTAGTGCCCCAACGTCCTATCTCGCAGCGTAGAGAATGGGAGCTAAGACGAATGGAGGCAATGGTACGGATCCCACTCAACGGGATGGGCTCAAGGATGTAGGAATGGGTTCGGTTAGCTCGTTCCGAGAAGAAGAGAGATTTGTAGTTTGGGGCAACCTGTGTGGTGTAATGGCTGAAGTGAGAACCTCCGGATTTCTCCCAAGCCATGATACATTGGCGTTGTAAGAAGGCCTCATTAACTTGGGAGTCGATCGACGCATCCTTGACCAAGTGACATGCATCCCATCTTCCAAACCATTTCTTGATATCAAGCATCCACCCCGAACTTAGTATTTTGCTCTTGCATGTCTTTTGAACCTTTTGACTTGCTTCATATGCGATTCTAGGAAGTCGATGCAAAGGGCTACGTTGTTTCTTACGCATGTACTCCACAACCCTTTCCATGCCCAAGACCTCAATGGGAAGCGATCCGGATCAAGAAGTAAGAGCATGTAGGGTGTTTGTGTCTTGACTTGGAGAAGTTGGTGAGAAAACGCTTTTGGACATTCTCAAACTCTTTCCAAGTAGACTTCCCGATGCTTCCACCCCACACCTCAACTCCATAAAGAAGCACCGGTGTCACCAATGTGTCAAAGAGGTACTTTTTGAGAGCCCAACACTTGATCTCTCCTGCATTGCACATGTTCTCAAATGCATAATAAGCCCTCTTTCCGGATTCCAAGCGACGCATTGCACAATCCTTCCATTTATGATTGGATGGAACCTCAAGGCCAAGGTACTTGAAGTGATCTACCACTTCAAGTTTCTCATTGTTGTATACAATGCATGATTTTCGTCATTGAGGGTCTTTACAAGCATAACCTTGGTTTTGGATCCATTCACGATCAGCCCGCTATGTAGGCAAAAGCGTTCCAAAACACTCATAAGCTTTTGTGCATCTTCTAAGGTATGTGCCAAGAGCACTACATCATCGGCATAAAGCAAAAGCATGATCACCGCATTTACAATCTTAACCTCTTCTATGCCTTCTTGCTGCATAAAATCAAGAACCATGTATTCCAATTCATCAATGAGTAGCCCAAAGAGGGTTGGGGAAAGTGGGCATCCTTGTTTGACACCAATAGTGCTTGCAAAAAATTCTGAAATTCCATCTCCCATACGTAGTCGACATATCACTTCTTGGTAGATGCGAAAGACTGCATGCATAAATTCTCTCGGCACTAGAAGGCTTTGCATACGTCTTTGTTATTTGTTGGAGGCGCAGAGAGAGAGAGAGAGAGAGAGAGAGAGAGAGACTCGAAAGCACTGTGAGGTTTTCACGGTGTGTGTGTGTGTGCGCGCAGGACCACTCTACTACCTTCACCCAACAAAAAACTCCAACCAGAGTCCCGCTCCCTCCCCTCTACTCCTAGGTATTATTCATTGAAGCCAATAGAAATGCCCCACAAAAATCAGATCGTCTCTCTCACTAGACTCTCTCCCCCCTCCAAGCTTTCGAGCAATGTTCAAGAAAAATCATTTTTCCAAACATACAAAATTCCTTTCCTCGAACTTGCCAATGAAGATGTTTCCATTTTTTATTTGGATATTTAGAAAAATGGTATTTTTACACTATGTTTTCTCTATTGTTTTTGGGGTGGCTTTCTCCCTTTCCCCTTGCCATCAACCGACCTTTTTAACATATTAAGTAAATTGCACATAAGTTAAGTTGAAACAAGTTTTTCCCAAACACTGCTTTTAGAAGTCTCTCTCCTCTCTCCTCTTTCTCTCTCTCCTCTGTTTCTCTCTCTTCTCTCTCCTGTTCGAGCTCTTTCTATCTTTATTTATTATATTTATCGAGAATGTGTTGAAAAATCACTTTTCCAAACATACTAAATTCCTTTCCTCATATTTGCCAAGAGGAAATTTTTAAAAAATAGGTTTATTTTTCGGGTTTTTACACTATTTTTGTCTATTTTGGGCCGGAATTTCTCACTTTCCCCTTGCCATGAACCGGCATTTTTGAAATTGTAAACGACACGATATTAAGTTTAAACACGTTTTTCCCAAACATTGCTTTCGAGTCTCTCTCTCTCTCTCTCTCTCTCTCTCTCTCTCTCTCTCTCTCTCTCTCTCTCTCTCTCTCTCTCTCTCTCACACACACACACACACACACACACACACACACACGGGGCACTCCACACACCCCCCTCCCACACATGTCACGCATATTTTGATGGGAGTTGTGGGTAACAGCAAACACAGAGCTGATAGCCACACTGCTTTCGAGTCTCTCTCTCTCTCTCTCTCTCTCTCTCTCTCTCTCTCTCTCTCTCTCTCTCTCTCTCACACACACACACACAACACCACACACACACACACACACACACACACGGGACACTCCACACAACCCCCACACATGTCATGCATATTTTGATGGGAGTTGTGGGTAACATCAACTATAAACATGAGCTAGAACTTAGGACAATAAACCCCCGTGTATCGTGTTCCACATGCGAGCTTTGCCTGCAGCCCGACTGTCACAAAGAGAGAGAGAGACAGAGAGAGAGAGAGAGAGAAGAGAGAGAGAGAGAGAGAGAGAGAGGAGAGAGAGAGAGAGAGATAAATAGATTTTATTATCGTCTTCGGAGGTCAAATATGACCTATGGGACCAAAGTTACATGTGATGTAGTATGTGTATGGCTGATGAGTGACTCTGGATGCTCCAAAATTGTAGTGATGAGATTCGCAATGGAGAGCCCACACTTTGGCTGGGAGAGGAAAGTGTGTAGGTCTAAGTTATGGCTGAAAATGTGAGAGAAGCGAGTTCGGATGTGATCAAAAGCTGAGCACTCTAGTAGTGTGTGGTACTCAGACTCTCGAACTTGCAGTGAGCATAATGTGCACAATCGATCTGACTCTTCTCCATTGCCCCAACGCCCTATCTCGCATCGAAGGAAATGGGAGCTAAGCCGAATTGCTGCGATAGTGCGTATCGTGGACAAGGGAATAGGCTCAAGCATGTAAGTGTGAGTACGGTTTCCTCTCTCAGCGAAGAGCATGGTTTTGTAGTTGGGGGCAATATAGGTGGTGTAATGTATGAAGCGTGACCCACCGGATTTCTCCCAAGCCGTAATACATTGGCGTTGTAGAAAAGCTTCATTCACTTGAGAGTCAATTGAAGCATCATGTAGCAAGTGTAATGCATCCCATCTCCCAAACCACTTCTTTATGTCTTGCATCCATCCCGTGCTCAAGATATTGCTTTTATGCGTCTTTTGAACTTTTTTGCTTGCTTCCCATGCAATTGTAGGAAGTCGATGTGAGGGGTTTTGACGCATCTTTATCATGTACTCCACAACCCTTTCCATGCCCATAACCTCAATTGGAAGAGATCCCGACTGAAGAAGTAGGAGCATATATGGTGTTTGTGTCTTAACTTGGAGAAAGTTTGTAAGAAAACGCTTTTGGACATTCTCAAACTCTTTCCAAGTAGACTTTGAGATGCTCCCGCCCACACTTCAACTCCATAAAGAAGAACCGGTGTCACCAATGCATCAAAAAGATACTTCTTGAGAACCCAACATTTGATGTTTCCCGCATTACACATGTTCTCAAATGCATAATATGCTCTCTTTCCCGCTTCCAAACGACGCATAGCACATTCATGCCACTTGTGATTGGATGGAACCTCAAGGCCAAGGTACTTAAAGCTCTCAACAACTTCAAGTGTCTCGTTGTTGTACACAATGCATGGCTTCTCCTTATGGTTGGTTTTCACAAGCATAACCTTTGTTTTGGATTCATTTACAATCAGCCCACTATGCAAGCAAAAGTTCTCAAGGACAACCATAAGCTTTTGTGCATCTTCTAAAGTGTGTGCTAGAAGCACTACATCATCCGCATACAACAAAAGCATGATTACCGCATTGCAAATAGTGACCTCTTCAATGCCTTCTTCTTGCATAAAGTCAAGTACCATTTGTTCCAATTGATCGATGCATAGACCAAAGAGAGTTGGTGACAATGGACATCCTTGTTTAACCCCAATAGTGCTTACAAAAATTTCTGAAATTTCTCTTCCCATGCGCAATTGACAAATCACCTTCTCATAGATTCAAGAAACCGCAAGCATAAACTCACTTGGCACTTGGAGTTCTTCCATCCTTCTCCACAAATTGTTACGTGGAATCATATCAAAGGCTTTCTTAAAGTCCACAAAACAACAATACAATCGCTTGCCTTTCAACCGACTTTCCTCCATGAGAACACGAAGAGTGACAAGATGATCAATGATGCTATGGCATCGACGAAAACCCGTTTGTCCCTTTGCACGCTTGTCAGTCTCTTCAGCCCAATCACTCAATTTCATCTCCATTATGCACCCAAACAACTTTGCCATAAGAGACCCAATCATTATAGTCCGGTAGTTGCTTACATTCTTTACATCCCCTCCTTTATGCAAAGGCTTAACCCAATTAGTACTCCAATCATAAGGCATACCATGTTGAAGTGCAAGGTTGAACATATCACACATCCACTCATGGGTAAAATCTCCCGTCCATTTGATCATCTCCGGCTTGATACCTTGAAGATCTCCCGCTTTGCGAGTGGCCAACTTTTCAAGCCCACCGCATACATCCTCAATAATAAAAAAAGACGGCATACATGGGAGTGAACCATAAAATGGCATTTTTTCAATATTTGCTTGCTCATATAATTGCCTACAATGTGTGTACATATCCACTAGACTCAAGTTACCAAAATTCTCAACCCGCTTGCCTCTCAAGTTTCTCCAAAATTTTCCACATGCATGTGCCTTTTCTTGGACTTGAAATTCTTGTTGCTTTACTTCCCATCTTCTTCTCTTCTTTTGAATCAATGCCTTGTATGTATGCAAATGACTTTGATAGTTGTCTTTGTCCATAGTTGCATCAAGCTTTATCAAGGACTTTCGAGCATCTTGACATTCTTTATCAAACCACCTTTTGCGTGATCTATCTTTGTTGATACCATGGAGATGCTTTATGGCAAAGCATTCTTCCGCACAAGAACAAATAGCTTTCTTGAAAGCTTCCCATTTAGTTTCCAATGGTGCATCACATTGAAGCTTTGTCATCCATAATTTTTTCTCAACCATTTCAATGTACATTGGTGCCCGTTTGAAATCCATACATAGTGATAACTTCTCTTTCCTTTGGCTAAGATTATCATGCTTAGTTGCTTCTCCACATGAAAGGTCAATACATAAGGTGCGATGGTCGGATTCCGGGGTCCATTGACCAAACATAAAACTCTTTATGCGATACATGATGGCTTCAGAGAGTAGCATATAGTCAATCACACTATTCCCATTATGTCTTCTACATGTAAATCCATTGG